>NC_061486.1:19631695-19679649 GCF_022539355.2 Hippoglossus stenolepis
GCCTGTGTTAAAGGGCCTTAACTCCTAACCAATACAGAGATTTCAGAACATTGTTATATGTGTTTATGTTGGATTTTGTCTGGTAGCTTCGTTCTTCTGGCCTTACACACAATTTTTCAAAAGCGTAAAATTGTTTCATAATTGCTAATTTGCCCTATTTCCCCCAAAGACAATACATTTTTTATTTATTATGCATGTATTAATAATCAGGCTCATTCACTTCTTAATTTGTTAATGATATCATTAGGTCTTGGGTATAATTAAAGCACCAGTATAAAGCAACTACAGTATAATATCAGAAGTCCAGAATGATGCATGCTCATCATTTCAGTTAAGTACACATGTCTGGATAGTTAGTTTGATCTAGAGTTTTAATACAAGAAAAATGAGCTTTGATCAAAAGGCCTGAGGTCCCCCCATTTAAATTTTCTAATAAAATGTTCATATACATTTCTAGATATAAAAGAAAATAAAACATATGAATAAAAATGTATATTAGTATTTATATGCAGAGAAACTTAAGAGAAGCCGGACAGGCAAAAAAATAAGGAATCATGCAGGAAAAATTGTCTATGAAAACATGTGATTTATTTCTCCTTTCTCATCTCAGGCAATTTCTTTTTTGATAATGTTTGTTGTTGCAGTAGTCATTTCAGCCACAAGAGGCTGGAGTGCACCAGTACCCCAACCCAAATAGGAAAAAAGGAGATTCAATAATTAGTTTTACTCTAAACGAAAGGGTGAAAAGTCCTGGGTTGGACATGTTCATCCACCTGCTCAATGTGGGGACACAGCTACTCTTTACTCTTCCTCACCTGGCTTCCTCAAGCCTTCCTGGCAGAAATATGTTGGAGATTAAAACACATTTTCAGCTACAAGAAAGATATTGACAGTAACATTACAGACAACAGAAATGTTTCACTCATTGCTAAATATCTTCTTCTTCTGACTGGTATTTAATCCGACCTTGATTTGATCTGCTATTGTGCAATATTTTAATCTGTTTTTAGATATGTATTTCTATGCTTTTATTTTCATATTTCAAGCCTGTCCAGCACTTTGATTAACAGTTGTTTTAAATGTGCTGAACAAATTTACTTTGACTTTGACTGTGTAACTTACTGACACACAATACCTTGTGTTTAGAGCACATGGAGAAGTTAAAAATCACCTGTAGGAAAACACAAATTATTTTAGGCCTATTCTGACTGGAATGGTTGTGCTATTCTGCCTCTTGTGGGCAGTATGGGTATTACAACAAAAAGCACTTAAATAAGACGATGTGCGTCCCAGGGTTTTGAATGATTTTCAAGTGTTTCCAATAATTAAAAAAAACAGACTTTGAATAATTATCACAGAAATATTGCCTGTCAGGGCCTCCGTAGAAACACTTGAACTACTAGTTTTTACACAGAGAGATTGTTGTCAAATCTACCAGTGAACCAAAATCATTCTGCCTCGTTAATTATCAAACTATATAGGATTAAAAGTAGAGTTAGTTAAGTAAAGTTAATGTTTTAAATACAAATTCAATTGATTACTTCAATTATACAAATACATTTTACTTTAGAATAAATTAAATATATGAATTTTGCTTTCAGGAAAAAAATTACATATATAATATTGTTATGATGTGCTATATAATTAAATATTTTTTTCTAATAAAATGATTTTGTGATATATTTTCATAACTCACACAGTCAAGAAACATTTTTTATTTTGTTACATATACTGATAAAATCTTCATGAACAAGGCTTCCAAAAGTAATAATGTGTTCAACCGCTACAAATATAGGCAGGGCATGAACCCAGTTATATCCTGTGTTAAATGGCCCACACTGGAAAAGTGAAAGACAACTTAACAGTGTGACTGTGTGTTGCTGTATAGGAAAGTACGGTATCCAAACTAAGGTTTATAGAAATACATTATTGACTGATTGACTGATTGTTTCGAGCCGAATATGAATGTCGGGGCTTGAGGACACTTGAATGACGCCACACGAGCAGTAAGGAGGCATGTTATGGGTTTTTTTATGTTGTTTTATTAAGTCTGAAGAAGAGGTCACTTTGGCTGAAACACTGTTTATCACTGAAACTCCAAAAGTGTTTTGTGGACTCAAACACTTTACCCACCCCTCCATCGGCATAATGGAGAATAGATAATGAGTGCATTTTCATTTTCCAATGAACTATCCCTTTAAGTTGCCAACCACCAGCAGGTATCAGTGATCACCAGCACATATTAGCAACCACTGGCAGATGTTAGGGACGTATCATCACTTGTGAACCTTGGCGTCATCGGGTGCTTCGGTCTTTTAATCACAAGACACCCTCTTCTAAGGCAGGTCCACCACTGGTTGATTAGACCTGTGTATGTGTCCCTAACGTCTCGGGGTCCAGTTGGGGTCTTTCCTCTTGATCCAGAGCTATTGGCTGTAGCGTTCTGCAGTCCCTGATGTTTCTCTTATGGTTTGGTGCAGGGCTTGTCCATGGATTCCTTGCTCTTTGAGCAACCTGATGTTGGATGTTGCAATAACTCCCCACAATATGTATCAGCATTAACATTACTTGTATGTCAAGACATGTTAA
Source organism: Hippoglossus stenolepis (assembly GCF_022539355.2). NCBI lineage: Eukaryota > Metazoa > Chordata > Actinopteri > Pleuronectiformes > Pleuronectidae > Hippoglossus > Hippoglossus stenolepis. Next base: position 19,634,285 of record NC_061486.1, read on the forward strand.
GATAGTCTTTAAACTACGTAAGAAGTCAAGATGTTGAATAGTTAGCATTGTAATATGATATCAGATGGGTCTGTTACCTGTTCAACCTAGCTATAGTCCCAGTTGCAAGTACAGCTAGTTACAAATATTATTGTGAACTATTTAGCATGCAAGTCATCAATTTTCTAAACTATTTTGTACTAACGTGAAATGATAATCCAACTGCACTGAAGAATGTCTCTCAAACTTACTTTGGAACACTGTTGAGTTAAATAAAGACAAAGCGCAATGTTATTGACTTAGATGACCTACACAAGCTTGCACCACCCACACATGAGTTGTTAAACCTCTTTTCAGACTGTGAAGCAATATGAGGTATCTGCTTAAAAGACATCTATTTGATAATATTGTTACTCCATCATAAATACATTATAACTCAGTCCGAACAAAGTTCCAATGAGCCAGAGTAATTGGAAACATCTGTATACACATACAGGTACTTTGCTGTATTCTTCTCGCTGTCTATGTCATTGTAGATCTTATACCTTCACCGGTTTTACCATTTAAGCATAAAGATAATTTCCATCCATTACTAGATCAATTAAAGTGCTGTACTATTGCTACCATTATAATAGTTCATATCTGCAGTTTGGACTTAAAAGTACATAACATATTACTTATAAAACTGCATTGTATACTTAAAAAAATAACAATATATGGTGCAACAGCATCACCAGAAATATTCACCTGTTTGACAACCATTAATGTAAAACTCTAAAGTAATTGTCTGCACACACTAGACAACAGTGTTGCTCGCTGATCCACTGCACTGAGCAGGTCTTCATCATTGCTGACCTGCACCTCCAATCTAGTATTTGGAACTTCTCATAGTGTTGTACCTCCTGGACTGCTGATCTTGCAATGCCATAACTGTTTTTTTCAACTTTCTTTGCAGGGAAGTAGACAAAATCTCATGTAGTGTGAAAGTCTTGTTGCAAGAGAAAAGGAAGATACACACATCAGCATTAGGTCGTATCAGTAAACAGCTGATATATAGGAAATATATAGTCTGCTGTGAGAGCTCCCACAACCTTGAAGAAAACTTTCCAGACGCACTCAGGAAAGACTAAGAAAAGAACAAGTGAGTTTCAGTTTTCAGCTTGAAACAGACAAATGTACAATGCAGTGTCCTGGTGTACTTTAGAAAAGGACCAGACCGCCAAGGAAAACGAAACACAAGTTACTGTAATCAAGTCTTAATTCATTACCTCTCTGGAGAGAATGCAATTGGGCGTTGAGAAAAAAGTGCCCTAAGGCAAAGCAATAAAGCCCAAAACTATGGTACCACTTTGATACAAATGCCTCTGTATCACAATGAATCAAGTTGGACCACAATGGCCCCGAGATTAGCGTCTATTACTAGGATGCATTAGTGCCTCATGCACATATTAAGAATCCTCGTTTAACACTGTTCAAGGGGCGGACCAGAAATCCCCAAGTTTCTAAATTGGAATTTCATTCCCCCAGGTACTTCTGCTCATATGAGAAAAGTTGGAATGCATTTGATCTGTCCTAATTTCAATTAATTAGCGACAATGGTTGCTTGGGGAGTCCCACAGGGCAGAGGGAAAAATGGGCTGAAGGGAAGCAAGCGTCAGAAAAGTGATGGGAGAAGTGGCATCAATAAACTGTTAGAGACTCATTAGCAGGCTAAATAGCTCTCCCAAAGTCACGACACTTTAACACGGGACCTGATGCCTAATTACTGGCCATAGTATCCATTACAGGCCCCTCCTCTGCTCCCCTCTTAACATTCCTCTTTCTTTTTCTTCCACCCATCTCAGCCACAGTGGAATCGGCCTGTTAATGATTGCTCTACAGAGCGAGATTAGAGGGCCATTGTAGTGGGGGTGAGTTTGAGTGTGGCAGCCAACACAAGGAAGCAAATGTGTAACTTGGTGTCTGAGTTGATTAAAGCCTTCAGGATGTAAAAGTACCAAAATTGCCTCCTTGAGTTAACCTCTCCAACCCTGCCAGACCCACCTGTGGCCCATCATTACGAGCACATGCATGGCTAACCATTATAGTAACGCACAAAAGGTCGTTTTACTTGCTACACTAGATCCCAAATTGTGTGGCTGTGTCCTGAAAATGGTGCACAAGACACTGGGATATTTGCATTTGACATAATGGCAGCCCAAGAAAAACATGGCATCTTGAATATATATACATATATATGCATATACATCACACTCGTTATGAGATATTCATGTTTTTATCATCAGTACAAAATATTACAGATTTAATGTTTGATTAATTTTACTACAAATTTTGTAAGGCATCAAGAAAAAAGTAAATTATGTAAAGTAAGTAGAAGTAAAGACTGAATCACAACAAGTTTTATTGCACTATAGTCATAAACGTAAAACAAATATATTGCTTTTTGATAAGAATAGTATATTCCTTTGGGGGCATATGATAAAAAGGATTTTTTTTTGTCAATTACCACCTAAGAATAAGTAGGTATACATATGCAACTAAACTGTGCAAAAGTGAAGAGCCATCTTAAGAATCTGGGTGACCAAAGTTAAATGTTCCTGCCAACAGCACATTTCAAAACTGTTCACATCCACAGTATCTGATATGGTCAAATGCAAATAAAAGGAAAAACTGTGAAACAACATGTAAGAAAGGAAAATACAGTCTAGAAACAAATACAAATTTGGAATTTACTTTGAATTTACTTTTAAATAGGTTTACATTTTTTAATGACATTTTAATAAGATGATTATTTAACGTGGAGAAACGTAATTTCATGTGTGCACGTGCCATTAAAACTGGAGAAATAGGCAATAAACATTTCAAAGACTTCAGTCTTTGTCATAATATAAAGGATGCAGTTATGCAGCAGCTAAGGCTGGTGACGCCAGCCCACAGTTGCAGGTTGTCACGGTGACGCAAATATGCTTTGTAGCACATGAGTTTTCCAGCAACACAGAGGTCAGAAACATCAGCAACTGTCAGAGCCAACTATGGAAAGATTTGTCTCTGTTAAGAAATGCCGATACATCTGAGCCCTCAACGCGGTCTGGACCAACCAAACCTGACCTGGCTGATAGAACTAAAATCAGACTAAAACCAGCCTTTTTGTGGGAAGTTAGACGAATGTCTCATCTAAAGTTAAATACAGCAGCGTAAAATTCAGTATTAATATCCAACTCTGCACAACATGGGATAAAACACATACTAATAATATTTATAAAGTAATCCACGTTTCTTAAATTGCCCAGAATGGACAAACCAAACACTGGCTCTAGAAGAGGCCTTTTGAGTTTTAATGTTTCCTGAGGGCCACTGTAAGTGAGGTGAGGGGTATTCAGTCTGTATTTTTATAAAAAATGTTCAACATGATTTTTGTTTTATTATGTTTTTTATTTATGTTATTTAGTTGTATTCCTAATATATCCCCATATGCATTCTGTGTCCATTTTAATTTTTTTATCTTATTATTATTATTGTTACCAAGAGGGATTTATGTTCCATCTTATGTTACATGTCATGTTTTATGTTCATTCTATGTCACGTTAAGCACTCTTCTTTTTGAACAACTTCATTGTAACACTGTCTGAGGTGCATGTCTTGTATACATGTCTTGTATGAAAGGTGCTGTACAATAAGTTTATTTCCATTTTTATGTATTGTGATTAAAGATGTCAAATGTGACATATGGCATGTCAAGGCATGTTTCGGGGGGGCATGGGAAGAAAAACATGATATAAAGGAGTCATGTGGTTTAAAGAAGTTTGTCATCACAGCCTTAAAGCAACATCTGCAGCAGTAGCTCACTTTTGCAAAAGGATGTTTTATGATGAAACACTTTTTTCAGTTTATATTGGGATAACTTGGTACATTTCACGAAGTAAATTTGTGTTTTGTCCAGTTACAAGCTAATTGCTTCTTACCAGCTAATATAGAACAATAAACCGAATGGGAGAAACAAGGGTCAACAATTCCTTTTGCCATGTGGGTCCCCATTGGTTAGCCAAGCCCTGGTTATGAGATTCTAACCACTGACCAGAATATACCACAACAGTGCAGCCTTTATTTTGTATTTAAATGCAATTAATATGGCACACAGTTCAATCCAAAACTCAATCAAGAAATATGTCTATAAGTATCAAGTGTCAAAAACCATTACTGCTCAAGTCCTGCAAGAGATGAACCACATACACGAAAAAGCTGGATACACGATCAAAGGATCATAGATGAGGTTGAGTCAGGGAAGAAGAGGCTTTAAAACCAAACCCTATCTACATCAGGTGGTGTGTGTGTGTGTGTGTGTGTGTGTGTGTGTGTGTGTGTGTGTGTGTGTGTGTGTGTGTGTGTGTGGGGGGAATTACGTAATCTCATCTCATGTCTTCTCTCATGCTCTCTGAATGGGGTCCTAATTGGCAGGGCTGTGTGAATAGGCAGCTGGCCGAGGACCGCCTGTACAAAAGAACACACAGTGAGACGGTGCTGGAGATGAGGCCTTCTCTATTCACCATTGCTACATCCAAACTCAAAAAAAGAGCTGAAAAGCAGAAAAGAAAGCAAGGGGATGTGTGTGTGTGTGTGTGTGTGTGTGCGTGTGTGTGTGTGCGTGCGTGTGTGCGTGTGTGCATGTGTGTGTGTGTGTGTGTGTGTGCTGGAGGAGGGAGGGTCGGTGGCGGTCATTTAACAACAGAACAGAGTGGAGTGGAAAGCGACAAAACAGAGAGAGGGAAAGAGATAGAGCGAGCAGATGAGAAATAGAAGGTAATCACAGGAGATTATCTTCTTGTGATGGAGGCAGAGCTGCAAGGATAAGTAGGCTATCCTGAGGAGGAGGATTCCAAAACCAGTCAATAAAGCCCCGCATTTGGAGCCCTGATGCGGGCAGGTTGGGTGGGGGGCAATGGTACTTGAGCCGCGGTTAGGGCAGTGAGGGTCCAAAAGTGGTCCTCGTCATGTTGGGGCAGTGACACTTTGGGGGGGCCTGTGGCCTTGGATTTCACTGCATGTGTTTCAGTTCCCACAGACACACAAGAGGACGGTGCTAGACAGGATGTTACACCGCTAGTAATTGTTTTGTGTGTATCTGAATAGGGTGGATAAACGTTCAAAACAAGCATTATTAGCACGTTTCCGCACTGACTGTTGTTGGCCAGTAGCAAGCGCAGAAGTAACACAACCCTATTAAAGTACTAGAAACCTCTCATGGGGCATTTAGACAAAAAAGAAATCAAGAGGCTACAGTTGGGTCAGATTGTTGCAACAGGTGATAGATGGAATAAAATCCAGGACGATTAGCATGAGGAGTAAAATCCATGACTTTGAAGGATTATTAGAAACCAAAACAGACAGGATTTTAAGATTTTGTAATAAAATCATCATACGTAGGAATGTACATGTCATATGTGTTCCATCAGTAGTGTTTTCAGTGTCTAGCTATAGAATCCTTGGCTGAATGGGGGTGTGTACGTGCAGATATTGTCTACAGTACATATTCATATGTTGGTTTGTCTGTTCCTCGCTACTTAATCTAAGCAAAAGAAGGTATTTTTTCCACTGCTGAAACATCATGCGTGTGTCATTTGTGGGGAAATTATGCATTTTGGATGAGGAAGGTTGGGGGGAAATGGCACCTGATATGACCTCCATTTTGTAGAATGGTCACAGGCATAATGAAAACTGCAGGGGGTCAGGAGGCTGACGGATACAACCCCCCAACTCAATATACACACACACGCACGCATGTCTACAGGTGCCTGGAGATGCACAAGTCCTATGACACACTGGATGATTAAGAGCGATATGGAGGAAACCCTTCAAAATAAAGGTTTGATACTTCAACATGTTCACTTTAACAGATGTTTGCATATGAAACAACAAATACAACTGGCAGCCAAAGCTACCTGGTAGAGGTTGATGGACAGATCATAACATTTGTTAAAAAACAAGCATATTATCAAGGTGTTATATTTCATGTCCCAAAGAAATACCCACCCAAAACATTTAAAAACTGTACACTGTGCATCTGGGTCCATGGACGGACGCTTTACAGTATTGATACTAAAAAACTTGTAACATGCTCCAATAAGAAATCTCCTTTTGCTGTGACGTTATCTTCTGTTGGTCATAAAGATGTGATAAATGCCAGCAAATAAACCATCTGTTTCCCCACAAACTGTCAATTAGAAGAATCCCACCTTATCCATCACAGCGGTGCTGTACTCTCACTGGGAACCATCGAGCAGCTGCACGCCTCATCTGTGCACTTGCTGCTGCTATAGGCAGCATGGCGGGATACCTGCTTGTACAACACAACAGATGTTTATGACTTCTGTGTGTGTGTGTGTGTGTGTGTGTGTGTGTGTGTGTGTGTGTGAGAGCGCTTGTGTGCATGTGTCACAGGGTGTGTTTTCTGCTTTTGAATTTATGTATCTTTGTTTATCTCTCTGATTGTTTAAATGTGTGTGTGTGTGTGTGTGTGTGTGTGTGTGTGTGTGTGTGTGTGTGTGTGTGTGTGTGTGTGTGTGTGTGTGTGTTTGTGTGTGCGTGCATGCACACGTGTGTTTCAGGACAATTCCAGCCGCCCCTCCACATCTCTTGCCATCTGGATAATTGATCGTTTGCTATCATAAAAAAATAAAAGGAGAGGGACTGTGTCATAATGGTCCACTTCTTAAATGCCCCTGTTTTTTTCCAAGGCTGTTTTATTTGTGTGGGGAGCTGCCAGTTGTCATGATGATTATGAAGAGGGTATTATGGGGAGGGATTATGCATCATTGTGCAATGTTTGAAGATGATCAATGACCTGAGGCTTTTAGTTGGCGTTTAAGGGCTCAGCGTACAAATAATTCCTGCTCTACTTGAGCACAATATGTCACAGTGTAATGTGCCACGTATTAAGGTATTATGGGAGGAAAATGCCAGACGTTTTTCAAGACACATGACTTGTGTCCTAAATTTTCCCTCTGATGAAAGATAGAAAAGAAGCTTAACATTATTTGTAAAACAACAGCCAAGTTGATTCAAGGTATTTTAACAATAGTACATGTTGTTATTCAATATAACACTCCAGAGATACAATTGTAATGATGAACCTTGAGCTCTGCCATGCTAAAGAGAATATAGTTTCACCAAAGTAAATATTCTGTTGTTTATTAGTCACTCTACGATTCTGCAGGAAAGATAACTTCTATTATTCCTGGGCCACATGAACTACAATGACTTTACTGGCATTTTTACATTCTTAGCATTGTGCTGTATTTCCAGTGAGCTGATTTGTCCCCCCATGACAGACGATAAAGGAACTTTAAGGCCCATACACATATGACGAATAAACATCCTGAAAATGTGAAATACTTTTCTGGAAATACTCAATATCAAAACATTCACACCCACTGTAATGTGAATTTACAGAAACCGCAAAAACACAGCAGTTGCAACACTTCCTCAATAAAAAGTTCAAATAGATAAATGCCAGATCATTTTTCAGGAAAAAAAACATGACTTTAGTATCGTTCAATGATGATAATCTCTTCCAACTCCTTATTCTCCATTTCATAGTATGGCTAATTAAAATGTGCAAGTAGTTTGTAGGAGTGTTTCAGTCGCACATTTGTTGCCACTGTATTTATCTGATTTGTGTTAATTGTTTTCAGATCAACATTTTCTTGTAGGATATATTAAGATATTATTTTACATATTATTATACATAATCCATCCATCTATTATCTATATCGTTTATCATTTGAGGGTAGTGGCAGGTTTGGAGCTAAGTGCAGCTGACATTGGACAGGTTGCCATCGTATCACTACAGAGACAAAAAATTATTCACACTCACATTCACACTAACAGACAATTTAGAGTCTACAGTCAGCCTGCATGTCTTTGGACTGTGGGAGGAAGCTGGAGTGCTCAGATACAAACCCACTCAGAGATGAGTAAAATATGCAAACTCACAAAGAACGGCATTATATAACATTATCTAATATTATATTAATATAATAATATCTTTTATGATAAACATAGAATATATAGATAAAAATACCATGTTTGGTTAGGTTTAATGCCAATTGGACCAGCTTCATCAAATATGATGACATGTTATTGCAATGATAAAGTTTAGTGCAGTAATGTATTGTACTAACAGTGTATTAACATAACACTGTGACAGGGACCATTATTCAGAATGACGTAACGCCACCATATGATTGTTTGCTCTAATCATCAATAACCTATCAATCACCAATACAAAAGAAAAAAAATCAATTATATGGATTGTCATTATAGTATTTAGCTGAATATTTAGGTCAGACTGACACTTCTCACTATAGTTTGAATGTAGGTCATTGGTGGATTTATGTCACATTTTCTATTCTCCGTGCTGCCAATCCCAAGGTGTGTAATCTGAGCGAAGGCGGAGTTACATTCCCCTGCCTGCAGCCTCTTCCCACAACCAACAGCAACAGCAGACAGAGAGGCTCTGTCATCAGTTTGCCTCCAACTTTGGATTGAAATGAGCTAATTTTAGCACCACTCTGGCGTGACTGAACATGCTGCTCCACAGGGAGTATTTATTGTGAGTGTGCAGACAGTCAGGAGCAGACCGGCTAATTCCGACAGCCTGGTGACTAGCTGAGCACAGGCTGCTGAGAACATTTCCCTTAGTGTGTGTGTGTGTGTGTGTGTGTGTGTGTGTGTGTGTGTGTGTGTGTGTGTGTGTGTGTGTGTGTGTGTGTGTGTGTGTGTGTGTGTGTGTGTGTAGCCTGTTACCTTGTATATGTGAAGATCGCTGTATGTCGGTAACTTTAAATTTGAATGAGGTGTGATGGGCCTGAGTATTTACAGCATACAAAAAGGAATATATGATGCCACACATCTATTTTTAAGGGTTGGTACAAAAAACACATATTCATTAAATTCCATTTCAATTACAATATTTTTGAATATTGCACCATGACAGAGAACTTGTCTTTTTGAGTTATTTTTCTGAAGAACTCAATCATCTATGGTGAAAAATTAGATTAGACCAAATAAGAACAGATAAAACCTATTATACATAAAAAACATTACTTTTTGAGGACAGAAAGCACAAATGCAGAGTCTAAATTTTAAACTCAATGAATATAAATGTTGACAAAATACGTTTTAAACTTATAACAAAAAAGGCGCATTTTCTTTTTCGAATTAATTTAACATGTATTTATTGATATACATAAAAATCACAGATTTCCATGTAATCAAGTAATATAAAATAATAATGAGAAAATTAAGACATCAGTAACAACCAAAAATCTGAGAATTCTTGATGTGAAAATAGTTAAAATAGGAAGCATATTACCACGGATGTAGATATGGTTGGGTAATAATTTCCTGAGGAAACTACAGTAGTCAGCCTTTATGTGAGTGGAGAAACAAGTCCATGAAGTAACAGTTACCCTTTAGGAATATCATTTAAAATACCTCAACCTTTTCAGTTTTTACGTTTACCTTTATTATGTTCATTGGATAGTCAGAGTACACTTTTTAATGGTTTCTGTGAATACTTAAAATGTTTTATTTATTATTTGTTTGGGGAGCCCCTGGTGGCCCTAGTAGTTTATTTCTATGCAGATTTGGTGTCCTTAAGATTTAATCAGAAAGTGCACTGTAAAACAAATTGCTCCTCCAAATCACTTCATAGATGACATGGCTCTTCCAGGGGTCCTCGGAAATACTCTACAAGTTTGTAGTCGATCAGATGAGCAGTCATCGAGAAAATCGGAAGACAGACAGAAACACTAAAAGAGAATTCTCTATTTGTTTCTAGGATGTAACGAATAAATTTCTGTCCTTGAAACACCATTAAAAATGAATCCGCTATACTTTCACACACACATAAACACACACGTTAGACTGCTCTTGGCTTCCAATAAAAAAGCAACATTTGCCTCTTTCATTTAGCCAACACTATTGTCTATCTAATCAAACTGTCCCCTGCAATATCTTCTCATCCAGACTCCCTCTCCCTTTCTCTCCCCCTGCTCGCCCTCCTCTCTTGTTCTAAGATGGCTTTCTTCACCCCTCTCCCTGTGCATTATGTAGATAACCCGGGGACGCCATATATCCCCAGCAGGTCAAACAGAGGTCGCAATCACACACTGTGACAGTGGGAGCCAATCCCAGTCCATCATGGAGGAGGGGAGGGGACTCTGGTTCCCTGACTTAATGTGAGCATGTGGGTATGATGTGTGTGTTTGTGTTGCCAGGTTTAGCTGAGCTGTCCACAGTGAGAATGGGAGTCGCACATGGAAGGAGGGGGGAGGAAAATAAGGGGAAGATCGTTGTAAGGAAAAAAGGAGAACATGAGGATGGATAGAGTATGAACTGAAAGAAGTGATGGGAACATGTACGTATCTGGGAAGACAGTGACAAAGCAAAGGACAGCAAATGTGTTTTTCTGGTGTCGGCTGCCACAGAACGTATCACACACATTCTCTACAATGTAGAAACAGACCTATATTTAACAAATGATTTAATTCTTCTGCGTGGACAAAAATCAGGTCAGAATGTAATGAGAGAGACAACTCAGACATAGTGTTTTTAATAATTTTAGAGAAAAGAAAATGTCAGGCACCTTGACCTTTCGCCTAAATCCCCAAGAAGTCCAAGCAGTTAAAACTGAAAGAAAAATGAACAACACTGAACAAACTCCATCTGCTGAGAAAACGAGGCTACATCCACTCTACTACGTTTTCGTTTGAAAATGCATGAACCTTGCTACAGATACGCCTGGTGTAGTTTGGATACGCTACTGGCCGGTTTTATTTTGAAAACTGCAGGTCTGCATTTTAGTCTGGACAGGCAGATATTAAGATGTCGGCTAGCAGTGTAGAACACAACATGGTGAATCAATTACAAGAGCTGCTGACCCTGTTGTCTTTCCAAACAGCTGTAGTACAGTTCAATTCTGCATTTTAAAATGATACAACTTCTGGAGGAGACCAGCTATTATTCCCTATTGCTGCCTTTCGTTTGTAGAGTAGCTCTTTTTGCAACCAACAACCAAATACTTCCTGTTTACACTTGCACGCACAGGTCCAGTGTAGGTTAGTGGTCACGTGATATGCATTTTCAAGCATGTTAATATGGACGGGATTAAAACTCTGAAACACTGAAAGAGTCTAAATACTTTCATGGATAGAGATCATGGAGATCATAGAGATCATATCGAGATTAGCTGGTCAAGAATTTTAAAGCTCAATAAAAAAAATTGTTTGACTTCAACCTCAGACACTGGTTAGGTATTTAATATATGTCTTTACAGTGCAGAGATGTAAGCATGTAAGATCAATCAGATGTGAACAGATAACACACTTAGCCAGCCACAGCTCAGGTTTTGCTTGAACATCACATCACATTAAAGTGGATTTATACTCTATGGGAGAGTCCTATAGTAGGAACCAATGGTGCAGGTTTTGATTTGTAGTTTAAGATGTCAGATATCACCCATAGATGCAACCTCTGCAAAGCTGGACATGCATTATTAGGCCATATAATGCTAAATACTCCCAATAGTGACTGTGTCTGCATTCTTATTACTTTGTGATTCTGAATAAGATCTGCCGCACGATCACTGCATTTACTTTCATTAACTCATACAGAGGCTCGATTACGGTGAGCAGGAGGTTTGCAGTGTCGGATTTGTCAATGAAAAGGAGACTACTAGTCTTTTTAAGTTTCTTAATGTTGTATCCACGCTCAACAATCTCCACCAGCATCAGAAAAAGAACAAAACAACAGAAAATCATAAGAAGCCCAGCCCAGTTCCCCTGTGCCATCTCTGTTGATGCTGTCGCCCCAACATGTTGTAGCCTGTAGGTCCATGGTGTAGGTTATGCAAGCCCACTGCTACATGTTGTTGAATATTTATATAGCTCCTCACTCCATACGCGAGAAATCTGAAAGCCATATAAAAAAAATCTGTTCTTCATCCTCAGATATTGGGTTTTTTTGGTTTAAAATTTAAATCTTCAGTTTTTGAAGGTGACTTTCATATGCAGGTTTATTTTTGTTGATATATTTTAGAACCTGGCTCAAATATCGTGTTATTTTGCAACTGTTTGTGGAATAAATAAAGCTATAAAAATATGAAGAGTCTAAAATCATTAGGAAACTATTAGAGGAATAATTTGACAATTTATCTAGACAGGACATAGATGGTTGTTGTTTTGCCCTTTTCCTTCATTTGTTTAGCCCCCCCCCCTACATTTCAGATGTTTCAGACGGCTGAGATCAAGGCTGTCTAATCATTCTGTTAGTCGTACTGCAGAGAGGGAAGAATAATGGATTAGCCTTTGTCTTTTTTTTTTGCCTCCATCCATCAAATATAGGATCTCCTTCACAATTAGATGTGATGATGCAGGTCGACACTGAACTCGTGGAATTTCCTGTCTGGCACTTTGAAGAAGTGGTCTAATGTTCACAGAGCCCTCTCATACCTCTGCACATGTGTAAAGACTGGACCACATGGATAGACAGTTTTAGCCAACTGTAAATGTAAATTGTTACATACTTACTGGTATTTAAGATGATAATATTTTCAAAATATTTCTGTAAATATCATCAGATGACCAGTTGCTTGGTGTAATATAGTGGAATCAAGCAATTAATCTGTAAAATTATATAATTCTACATATAAATTACACACATGGAATCTAGTTTGATATTCATGGGTACTTCTGGTAATTTTCTCTATACTGGTACAGACCCCTTTCTAAACCTGCCTGTTTGGAATGGACTGTTCTTTTGACCTGTGTTGATGCTCTGGAGCTACTTCAGAATTATTCCTTGTCATTAGTGAGTCCTCCTCAAACAGTTTTACAATATGCTGTCACTTTTTATTGTTTGTGTGCTGGACGTTGTGTGCAGAGCTTTTTTTTATAAACAGTCTATGGTGCAGAGTAAAGTTAGAAAACTAATATCTTGTCATACCTGGTTTATCTACAATGTAAATGTTATAGTCAATGTTTTTCATAAAAATAAATTGAATTTTCTTTATTACTGTTCACGAGTGTGGTTTATATGTAAGCTTAACTTGTGTTATTTTTTCATATACTGCATGTCAGCTATTTCAGAGGTTCCTCGACACCGCATGTTCACGTTTCAAACTTTTCAAAATAAAAGCTGTGTCATTCAGACACTGTCTGTTTACAATAGACATGTGGAATTAGACGCTTGTGGAATTGGTAGTTAGATCATTAATATTTTCAGTAAATTCCACGTTTATAACTAAATATGTAGATCGAGGTCAAGGTCAATTTTACTGTCCCAGATAATAAAAAAACTCAGTTTGTGCTCTGCCTTATTGAGGAGGAGCTATTTCCCCAACTGAGCAGAGAACATCTGGTCACACCCAAGGACTCTACTTGCCTTTGATCATGCACCAGAGCTGAACTTGTTGTTGGTCATGCATGCCAGCAAATACACAAATTAGGCCAAAGGACGTGCCCTGAAGGACAGCCTTGTAAAAACTGTTTCACGACATACATATCTACTGTTCAATTGTCATAAGAGGAACATTGGCTGATACATTTGTTTTACCTCCAAAGCAGCAGGTCATCAATTTCTGTCTCAAATGTCCCATCTCCATTATGTCTGAAATCCATTTCTTTTGCTTTCTTTCACATTAGGTATACTGCATATTTACAAATAAGCTCACGGTATATATTAATCTGTCCTTCCCACACAAACTGACCTCCAGAAACATCAGTGCAGTTAGTTGTATGACCACAGATAGATGGTAATAAAAATACAGCAGCTGTGGCTCTGAACAACACATATGACTCAAATGCATGACTCAGACAAACCAATGAAAAGTTCCGACATCTTTGTTTAAGTGCAGGTAGGGCAGATAAGGACAGGAAGTGTTCAGTAAGGGGTAGACAAGAACACTGGGTAAAAAAGCAGCAAGGAGCAAGCGATAGGCAAATTCCAAACACGTGGCAGGAGGTGAAAAACAGACGGTCACCGGGGGTTGATTACATATAGGCACTGCTGCAAGCTGTTTTTACATCAGTCTGCGATGTCAACATGCATGTAAACAAGCAAACTAACAGCCTATTCAGTTCCTTCTCTTAAGTCTGGTCATTCATTTGGTCATCGGTCTGTCTTATCGGCCTCAGGAATTGACCCTGGACTTGTAAAAAAGACTTTCAGTCACCTAGCTCAACAATTAGGTATAATTACTTATCTGATGCTCCTGTTCATGATTGACAGCTGTGACTGGCGATTCTTACCCATTAACTCTGGTCTGTAGTGAATTCACAGCTAATTACTGCCACCTACTGCCACCAGGAGCAACGCATCATAACCAAGAGTTGATTACAGGCTAGGAAACGGTTGTTGGGTTTTATCCTAAATTCATGCCAAAAGAAACAAACAAAACATGTTTTACAAATTCCCTACCATTCAATTGCAAATACAAACAAACTAATGTGTTATGTTTTGCAAATACGAAATGGACCCGACAACCAGTCGTTGTTTGCATCTCTGTCGTCAAACCAGCCGCCCCTTAATCTGTAGTGCGCCCCTATTCAGATCTTTACGGTACATGTTGAAGCGGCTCAGAGCAAAACAAATATACCTTTTTTTACTGATTTATTCAGTGTTACTGTATTTGAGACTACATAAATTATATACTATAAACATATACTCATTATTGTAAGAGTAATCATGATCCGTTAAATATCCATTGCATTTCCTAACATAGTTCCTGTTGCTATAAGTTGAATATAAATTTAAAGTTGTAGGTCAAAGGGTTACCATTAAGACATATGCATTATTGTGACGCAGATGCCCACACATGCACACATACACACGCATTCACACAACCTTAGTCTGTATTTATCAGTTGTTTTCAAAGGTCTGTGCTGACCCCTGTGAGCAAGTAAAAAACATGTATAACATGTTTTACATCTTAGTGCTGATTCATGCTTATTTTCTTCCATTGAAAAAACTTTTAATCTGTCTTTTTAAAATAGTTTTTCCACACTTTTTTTGACAGTTTGTTTTCTTTGTAATTTTGTTGTCTTTGTCTTTCCTCTATTTATTTTTCTTGTTGTCGCCACACAGATTTTGTTTGTTTGTCTTTGCTTCTGCTTTTTGTCTCTCTGATGCATTGATTTCTATTTGTTCTTCTTTCGTGTTGGTTTGTTGTTTGTATTTTGGCCACTGCTTGTTTATTTCTGTCTTATTAAATTTGTTTGTTTCTGTCCTGCTTTGTCTTTTTCCCGCTTTGTTGCATATCTTCATAGATGTGTTTGTTTGCTCACTATTTTCTCTCTCTCTCTCTCTCTCTCCGTCTCTCTCTCTCTCTCTCTCTCTCTCTCTCTCTCTCTCTCTCTCTCTCTCTCTCTCTCTCTCTCTCTCTCTGTCTGTCTGTCTGTCTGTCTGTCTGTCTGTCTGTCTGTCTGTCTGTCTGTCTGTCAGTCTGTCTGTCTTTCTTTAATAGACGAAGAAGACGGAAAGCTGCTCTACCTGATCACAGTGTTACAAGAAGCTGCAGGTGTTGGAGCATGTACCTCTGCTGCCCCTTGTGGTGTCACAACATGGTTGAGTCTCCATGCACTGCTGTGTGGAGAAAAAAAGAGGAGAAAGGGAAAGAAAAGGAGGAGTTGCACTTACTGGACATGAAAACTCAGTTCTGTGTCTGTGTGTGAACAAACATCAGGCTCTTCAGTAGTGATCCATTATATCAGCTAAGAGTCTAGAACTTTTTACCTACTACTGTTGCAGTTTAAGGTTGTTAACACTGCTCTATGGGGTTGGTGATGGTTTTTTTTATATAAGTGCAGTAAAATTATTTCTGAAGACTCAGATCAAACACTTCGGTGCAGAGCCTGTTGTGGTTAAAATATGAGTGTAATGCACAAGTAAATTATATTTTTGCCAGAAAATAGTATGCGCATTCTGACACTTTATTTTGTTATCTGTAAATCTACATGATTGAGTGAAATTTTGTCACAGGAATTTAGTGAATGATTTTTTGAAAAAAATTTCTTTATTAT
Source organism: Hippoglossus stenolepis (assembly GCF_022539355.2). Lineage (NCBI taxonomy): Eukaryota > Metazoa > Chordata > Actinopteri > Pleuronectiformes > Pleuronectidae > Hippoglossus > Hippoglossus stenolepis. The sequence goes on from NC_061486.1 coordinate 19,650,340, forward strand.
GTTTTGGTTAATTTAAAGGATGATACCATGTTAAAGGATTTACATTACATAATGCTTTGTATATTATTTAAATAGTCAGAAGTTCAAAAGGATGCTGTGGACAGAAGAAGGTAAGATTGAGTTATTTGGCCTCAATCACAAAATGATTGATTAGAGATTACATAGAGCAAGATTTTATTAAAAAATAAAAAAATAAATAACACTTATGTGGCTGTCTTATATATATATGATATATGAATATTACACAGATATAATGGATTCTTGATTCAAAAAGTCCTGCAGTCAGTCAAGAAAGTGAAACTGAAAAGAGGCTGGTACCTGCACCAGGACAATGAGCCACAGCAGACCTCAGAACCCACCATCAACTACTGCAAGAGATACAAGCTGAAGCTTTTTCGAGATTTGTCAAGTTTATACGTTGAAATGAAGCTGCATTAGCATTTGGAGACTGGCTTTGCTGAGGCAATTCACTTCCTGTCACTTCAAATCAACTCAATTTGGAATTTGCCTTTTGCATACAGCTTTTTGAAGGTGAGAACATGAATTTTAAAAAAAGATATACACAGGCATATTTGGTGGATACGCACAGAACTATGTTTGCCAAATAAGCTTTAATTATTTGATTTATACTAAACAAAGACAAAACTAAACAAAACATGTGTAATAATATTTAAATGTTTGCTGCCTAAGAATTCACACGGTATCGAAAATATGATAATTGTGGGTCACATCTATCTCTCTATCATATCTATCACACTGTATATTGACAAGTTTTCTCTGTGCTTCCAGTTTGAAGTATGCTACAGGCTAAATCTGCCTCCCACAAAGATGAAGTTTACGTTGATCTTCATAACTGTGCAGAATGTTACATTGTACAGCTGATCAACGTTGTTTGTCATCATTGATTTATTCTAATGAGACCTTTGAACAGAGTCCATACCAGTCTGCATGGACATGTTCCCTCCCCAGTTTCCACAGAGGGCAGGTTTGTGTAATTAAGAAGAGAATTTGTCCTGAGAGATTGAGATGGAGGTGGTGGTGGTTCTGGTGGTGGTGGTGTATGTGTGGGGAGTTAACAATCTCCTTACTGTTTACCCAGAGAGGGGCAGCCACCGTCTCCCTGTCAACCCTCTACTGATTGGAGTCATCCTAGCCACATATGGATTAATATTTAATGTTGGGAGGAGAGAGAGAGGAGGATGTGCAAAGGTAGGCCGCTGTTTATTTAGGATATTGTGAAAATATGAAGGGAAATTTGCAATTTTATTGGTTTTCCGCGACCGTAAGAGCTGTGAGAGAGCTCAACGTGTGTGTGTGTGTATGTGTGTGTGTGCCCATGTGAATGAGCGAACAACTTGAGAGAGTGTGTGTTTTTACTGGTGACCTTCAGTCCTCAGTTGCACTATGTAAACTCTCCTTGCTGACCATCCTGCATCAATTAACCATCACACTCAGGCACACACAGATAGACGCGCACGCATGCACACACACACACATCTTGCCCAGCACATTGTATTGTCCTACGGATCTTTTAAAGTTGTTCTAATTTCAAGACAGAAACTATTTATATACTTTCACATACAAAATAATATTCATATATTACCACTATTCTGTATAATGCTCTCTTGAAATATGCTGTTTACATACAGTAAATGTGCATTAATAAACCATTATAGTGCAGCTAAACTCACATAAGTCATTAATTTGCAATGTAAAATCTGTTTAAGTGATTTTCAGGATTTATTATGCAAAGTTCAAACTAAGCAACTTTCAAAGTTGCAAAATTGCTGGGCAATTCACATTACATTACTTGCAGCTGTGTGTTCATGCTACACAACAGACTGGCAACAGAAGGTCACACAACATACAATCCTTTACCGGGATAAACCCCATTCTCAGGTCGCGAGGACTCAGCAGGGTTCCTTAAAGGACTTGTCTGTATTATTATTTCTCTCTTATGAACAGTGCTCTGGTGTTTGACAGACATAAGTAACTTTTTTAAATGCAAATGTTTATATATATATATATATATATATATAAAATTAAGGTAGAGATACGATTCATAATAAGATAATCAACTTGGTGTCAGCCAGGCATGGAAAGAATGTTCTGGTTGCATCACTTTCGCTAGGTGACCATTTCACACTGGGCTGAATTGACCTGTAACCCCCGAGCTTGTAGCCGCCCAGCTTGAGGAATCCCCCACTGAACTGAAGGCTAGTTCAGGTCACCGGCGTTTTCTATCCATTCTCAAGGATGAAAACAATCCCCACGTGCCTCAGAAGCTGAATTAGGAGAGAGGAAATGGAGACCAGGAGAAATAGAGCCAGCCTGTGAAACAAGGAGCAAGGCTGGTGGTAATCAGGCACGTGGAAAGCAGAGGGAGGCAATTTCACCAACTCTTAACTTCCTCCGCAAAATTATGGCTAAATGGAAAAATAATGGAAATGGCATCATTGGCCTCCTAGCACGGCGCTATTAGTATGCCGGTGACATGGAGCGGAGAGACCGACAGCAGTTATGTATTTTTGCAAGTATGCATATAATTTATTGTAGGGAACACAATTTACATGGGTAGTCAATGCCTGTTTTATGAGCTCACAAATAGATGTATGAATTGAAGCATATAATGGTGGGTAGCAGCAGGCACAAATACGTTCTAAATCTTCCAAATGTCTTCCACGAAAAATGTAACCAAGGAATATAAAACAAATTAATTCTTGCATGTTATATGTATTGGTTTTGATTTACAAAACTAATCGAAGGAAATCTTACTATGTGGGCTCGGTGTGTGGATGTGCTGGTGATCTTTGCTACATATTCTACATGCACATATGAAGGTGTCATATTTAGATTCAAAATAAATGATATGGTAACACAGGGTTTTTATTCATTATTTTTGTATCAGGGGCGGAACACGTGAATCAACTCAAATCAAAAGTGCCAATAATTAAAAGAAAGAAGCAAGACAATAAACAAAAAACAGACAAAACAGACAAAACAAAAATAGAACATTTGGAATAGAAGGTAAGAAATCAGACAAATCCTAAGGATTGCCATGATAAAAATGCATACAACCTAACCATAACCCTAATAGCTAGAGAAAACACAAAGAAATACATTACAAAAAATAGCATTACCGACAAAAAGAACTGGCAAAAAATCTAAATTTCAGAACGCATGCTGACTAGAACTGTGTTTATTTTGCATTTACAGTTAAAGAGGAAGAAACAAGATGAAGAAGACATTGTTTCTCCAATTACCAAATGATCAGCTATGCAGCAAAATCACCACAGGTAGGTCAATGATATTGCCAGTGGATCAAGTGAGTTCTTATGCCCGGGTCACACTGGCTGTGGAACACTTTTTTGTTGTTGTTTACAGAGAAGAGCTGGTACACTGGCTGTGATTCAGCTGCGGTAGCCGTGCTGTTCTTATGGAGATGACGCCTATTTTCTCTGTGTACTACGCGCAGTTAACAGCAGAATAGACCAATAGAAAATTATCTTTCACCACAGTTTCAATGTTTATCTGATGAATACATCACAGACATTAAAAGTTTGCAAAACTTCCTGTACATTTTCCAAATTGAATCCATTAATTTGTTTTAATATGGCTTTAAAATGTGAAATATTTACAGGAGAGTAAGATGCACGGTTTCATACTGTATAGTGCTGGCATTTATTTGAGTGATCATATCTTGCCTCCCCGCTCTATATGTAAATAATCAGGAACATCAATTCTGTAAGCAAATACCAAATTATGTTGGTTTTAGTCTGTGACAGATATGTTCATTGTCAGTGCATTTATTTGTGTGTGTGTGTGTGTGTGTGTTTGTGTAAGAGAGAGAAAGAAAGAGAGAGTGTAAGGCCAGGAGGGGTTAAGCGAATCAATGTTCTGCGTGTGGCTGTGCAATGGGATGAAGTATGTGCGTTGTCCCATAGTAATACTCCATCTCAAAACTTTAAACTTCTAAAGGGCTAATTTCTGGACAGTGTTTCTAACCAAAGTGACAGTCAGCTGCTTTCCAATACCATCCTATCTACCCTATCAACAAAGGTTTCCTCTTAGAATTATGGCTAACCATCAGTGACCCAGGAGCAGCTGAAGTCATGATGAATTTGAGAAAAGACTGTTTAATAATCTATTACATTAACAAAATGATGTCAGAGGTGACACAACGCTTGAGATCGATTTTTTAAATATGACATGCTGAGTGTTTTTATTTTGAAATGGGTAGGCTACAGGAAGTGTTGCAAACATTTATGTTGGTGACATATACATCAGATAAACATTGAAATTGTGGTGTAAGATCATTCTCTCAGCCTATTCTGCTGTGAACCGTGTGTGAAACGCGGAGAACATTGGGGTGACCTCGAATCTCCAGAAGAGCAGCGCAACTTCCGCGGCTGAACCACAGCTCCAATCTGGTAACATAGGCGCAGAAACAGATACTTTAAATTAGTAACAGTTGTATGTATTAAGAATCTGAGACATTCAGCAAACTGAAGTAGTTCTATGTTGTGCACTGAGTGAAGAGCAGGGAGCCTCGATGGGTTTGAACACTGTTATCCGATCAACTAATAGAAATTGTCAACCTGAACAGACGCTTAATCTGCTGCAGGGAGTTCTGCCACATAAATCTAGTAATAATGTTGTTCAGACAGAGAAAAAAAAGATAACAATAAAAGAAATGACCCCAGAAATGCCACAATCAAAATAGTACTAGTAGTAGTAGTGTAGTATGACTGATGAGCCAGAGCAGCGTGGATCCGGAGTAGCAGCTGACAGGCTTCTACTGCAGGGCCATGCCTGGTATCGATTGCCTGAGCCTGGTCGGTGTTTGCCTGAAGACAGGGAGAAAGAACAAGATAAGCCATGAAGACCCAAAGAGAAACGATAGGGGAGCAAGTGGCGGAGAGGGGGAGGATGTGGCCAATTGGGTTGACCCAAATAGAGAATGGGAGGAGTAGGATGGCATGTGGAGAACAGACAGAAATTAATGGATAAAAACAGGTGAGTTGTACAGTCCAAACAAATAAACAGAATTTACCTTCTCTTTGACTGTGACCTGTGAAGTTCAGATGCTTAATAGATCATACCACAAGCTAAGGAGGGTCGAGTCAAAAAGTGTCGAATAAGTATTTCAACAAACGATAAATGAATTGCAGAAACATTACACCTTCTCTGTTATCTACCACTTTTTCTCTGATTGTTTATTGTTTAACTAGGACCTGATTTTAAGAGGTAGCAAAGCTTTGAGAGTAAAATCTATTCAATTTGGGACATTACCCACTGTCTATTTACTCACAATCAGAATGGCAGAGAGGTCTAAAGCGCTGCGTTCAGATCGCAGTCTCCATTGGAGGCGTCGGTTCAAATCCCACTTCTGACAGTTTTCTATCAAGTACCTTGGTAACACCTTGCTACATGTCGATCTCTTATAGATTCTAAATACATTCTGCAAGATATTTTCATGTATTACAGACCTCCTTTTCAAGTAGTGCCATTCTTTCTTCAGTGGTATTTTGTCCTCTTATTCTTCAGTGGGTTTTTTGTTTTGAAGGCACTGAGGCATGGACTTGCTTCAACTTATTAACATTCACTATCGCTGACGTCTTCTTTTCTTTTCCGGCTTTGGATTCAATGTACCAGCTTTCGCGAATCAGAATGGCCGGTATGTGTCTACAAGGCGCCATGCTTCAGGTCGCAGTCTCCGTTGAGGCGTGGGTTCAAATCCCACTTCTGACAGCTTTCTATCATCTGAGTTAGGTCCTGACATAAGCACAGGACCACTTTTCACTCTGCACGTGTTGTTGCAAACAACACTGTGATTCCATACCTCCTTTTAAAATAGTTCCATCTTACACCTGGAATCTGTTGGATCTTGTTGAGCTTAAGACATCATGCGTAGGGTTCATGGTGTGGACATAGCACTCTGGGACCTGAATCCAGTGATCCGAGTTCAAATCTCGGTGGGACCTGCTGTTAAAGATGTATTACATTTAGAGGACTCTGTCCTTTCTACGAGTCAAGGTCAGCACTTGACAAAACTGGACTGTCCCAACATAAACCTTGGTAACACCTTTGTCACATGTCGATCTCTTTATAGATTCTAAATACATTCTGCAAGATATTTTCACCCGGACATAGAACTTGTTTCAACTTATTAACATTCACTATCGCTGCCGCCTTTACCGGCTTTGGATTCAATGTACTCAGCTGCGAGTCAGAATGGTCGAGCGGTCTAAGGTGCCATGCTCAGGTCGCAGTCTCCATTGAGGCGGTTCAAATCCCACTTGACAGCTTTCTATCAACTGAGTTAGGTCCTTACATAAGTGGAGGACCACTTTTTCACCTGCATGTGTTGTTGCCAACCTCAAACAACACTTGTATTACAGACCTCCTTTTCAAATAGTGCTATCTTTCTTCAGGTATTTTGTCGCCCCATTCTTCAGTGGGTTTTGTTTCTGAAGGGGTACCGAGGCATAGGACTTGCTTCAACTTATTAACATTCACTATCGCTGACGCTTCTTTCTCGCTTTGATTCAATGTACTCAGCTTTAAATCAGAATGGCCGAGCGGCTCCATATGCCATGCTCAGGTCGCAGCTTCAAGTGGAGGCGTGGTTCAACTTAATTTCTGACAGCTTTCATCAACTGAGTTAGTCCTGACATAAGTACAGGACCACTTTTCACCTGCACGTTGTTGCAAACAACACTGTGGATTCCATACCTCTTTTTAAAATAGTTCCATCTACACCTGGAATCGTTGGATCTGTTGAGCTTAAGATATCACAGGGTTCCATGGTAATGGCTAGCACTCTTGACTCTGAATCCAGTGATCCGAGTTCAAATCTCGGTGGGACCTGCTGTTAAAGATGTATTACATTTAGAGGACTTCCTGTCCTTTTCTACGTAGTCAAGGTCAGCACTTGACAAAATCGGACTGTCTCAACATAAACCTTGCACACCTTTGCCATGTCGATCTCTTTAGATTCTAAATACATTCTGCAAGATATTTTCACCCGATGCATAGAACTTGCTTCAACTTATTAACATTCACTATCGCTGACGCCTTTACCGGCTTTGATTCAATGTACTGAAGCCGCAGTCAGAATGGCCGAGCGGTCTAAGGCGCTGCGCTCAGGTCCCAGCGTCTCCATTGGAGGCGTGGGTTCAAATCCCACTTGACAGCTTTTATCAACTGAGTTAGGTCCTGACATAAGTGGGAAGACCACTTTTCACCTGCACGTGTTGTTGCCGATCTCAAACAACACTCTGTATTACAGACCTTCCTTTTCAAATAGTGCTATCTTCAGGTATTTTGGTCGCCCTATTCTTCGCGGGTTTTGTTTGAAGGGGTACCCGAGGCATTGTGACTTGCTTCAACTTATTAACATTCACTATCGCTGACGTCTTTCCGGCTTTGGATTCAATGTATCTCCGCTTTGCAATCAGAATGGCCGAGCGGTCTAAGGCGCTGTGTTCAGGTCGCAGTCTCCGCTTGGAGGCGTGGTTCAAATCCTACCTGACAGCTTTCTTATCAACTGAGTTAGGTCCTGACATATGGGAGGACCACTTTTCACTCAATGTTGTTGCCAACCTCAAACAACACTCTGTATTACAGACCTCCTTTTCAAATAGTGCTATTTCAGGTATTTTGTCCCCTATTCTTCAGTGGGTTTTGTTTTGAAGGGGGTACCTGAGGCATAGAGACTTGCTTCAACTTATTAACATTCACTATCGTCACGCTTTACCGGCTTTGGGATTCAATGTACTCAGCTGCAGTCAGAATGGCCGAGCTGTCTAAGGCGCTGCTGCCCAGGTCGCAGTCTCATTGGAGGCGGGTTCAACCCACTTCTGGACAGCTTTCTATCAACTGAGTTAGTCCTGACATAAGTGGAGGACCACTTTCACCTGCACGTGTTGTTGCAAAAACACTGTGGATTCCACACCTCCTTTTCAAATAGTTCCATTCCTTTACACCTGGAATCTGTTGGATCTAAGTTGAGTTTAAAATATCATGCGCAGAGTTCCCATGGTGTAATGGCTAGCACCTGACTCTGGAATCCAGTGATCCGAGTCAAATCCTGTGGGACCTACATGGAAGATGTATTACATTTTAGAGGACTCTGTCCTTTCTACGTAGTCAAGGTCAGCACTTGACAAAATCGGACTGTCCCAACATAAACCTTGGTAACACTCTGCTACATGTCGATTCTTTATAGATTCTAAATACATTCTGCAAGATATTTTCACCGATACATAGAACTTGTTTAACTTATTAATATTCACTTTATCGCTGTCAGTTTTACCGGCTTTGGATTCAATGTACTCGCTGTAGTCAGAATGGCTGAGCGGTCTAATAAGTGCCAGGTTCAGGTCGAGTTCTTACTGGAGGCGTGGGTTCAAATCCCACTTTCTGACAGCTTTCATCAACTGAGTTAGGTCCTTACATAAGTGGAGGACCACTTTCACCTGCATGTGTTAAGTGCTAACCTCAAACAACACTCTGTATTACAGACCTCTTTTCAAATAAAGTATTCCTTCTTCTTCAGGTATTTTATCGCCTCTATTCTTCAGTGGGTTTTGCTTTGGAAGGGGTACCCGAGGCATAGGACTTGCTTCAATCCATTAACATTCACTATCGCTGACGCTTTTTCCGGCTTTGATTCAATGTACTGCCAGCTTTCGTAATCAGAATGGCTCCAGCGTGGTCAAGGCGCGGGTGTTCAGGTCGCAGTCTCCGCTGAGGCGTGGGTTCAACCCACTTCTGACAGCTTTCTATCAACTGAGTTAGGTCCTGACACAAGGGAGGACCACTTTTCACCTGCACGTGTTGTTGCAAACAACCCTGTGATTCCACACCTCCTTTTCAACAGTTCCATCTCTACACCTGGAATCTGTTGGATCTGTTGAGCTTAAAATATCATGCGTGGTTCCATGGTGTAATGGCTAGCACCTGACTCTGAATCCTAGTGGGTTCAAACTTCCACTTCTGACAGCTTTCTATCAACTGAGTTAGGTCCTTACACAAGTGGAGGACCACTTTTCACCTGCATGTGTTGTTGCCAACCCTCAACAACACTCTGTATTACAGACCTCCTTTTCAAATAGTGCTATCTTTCTTCTGTGTGTTTTTGTCGCCCTATTCTTCAGTGGGTTTTGCTTTGGAAGGGGTACCCGAGGCAGGGACTTGCTTCAACTTACAACATTCACTATCGCTGCCGCTTACTGGCTTCGGGATTCAAATGTACTCAGCTTTCGCAGTCAGAATGGCTTCTAGCTGGTTCAAGGCGCCATGCTCAGGTCGCAGTCTCCATTGGAGGCGTGGGTTCAAATCCCACTTCTGACAGCGCTTTCTATCAACTGAGTTAGGTCTCAAGAAGTGGAGGACCACTTTTTCACCTGCATGTGTTGTTGCCAACCTCAAACAACACTCTGTATTACAGACCTCCTTTTCAAATAGTGCTATCTTTCTTCAGGTATTTTGTCGCCCTATTCTTCAGTGGTTTTGTTTTGAAGGGTACCAGGAGGCATAGGACTTGCTTCAACTTATTAACATTCACTATCGCTGACGCTCTTTTCCGGCTTCTTCTTCTTGATTCAATGTACTAGCCAAGAATCAGAATGGCCGAGCGTGTCTAAGGCGCCATGCTCAGGCTTAGTTCGCTGAGCATGGGTTCAAATCCCACTTCTGACAGCTTTATCAACTGAGTTAGGTCCTGACATAAGCACAGGACCACTTTTCACCTGCACGTGTTGTTGCAAAACAACACTGTGGATTCCATACTCTCTTTTAAAATAGTTCCATCTACACCTGGAATCTGTTGGATCTTGTTGAGCTTAAGATATCATGTATGCAGGGTTCCATGGTGTAATGGCTAGCACTCTGGACTCTGAATCCAGTGACTGGAGTTCAAATTGGGTGGACCTGCTGTTAAAGATGTATTACATTTAGAGGACTCTGTCCTTTCTACGTAGTCAAGGTCAGCACTTGACAAAAATCGACTGTCCTAACATAAACCTTGGTAACACTCATACATGCTTCCATCTCTTTAGATTCTAACACATTCTGCAAGATATTTTCACCGATGTATAGAACTTGCTTCAACTTATTAACATTCACTATCGCTGACGTCTTTACCGCTTTGATTCAATGTACTCAGCTTTCGCAGTCAGAATGGCTTGAGGCTGCCCACATAACATGCTCAGGTCAGTAGGCTCCACTGAGGCGTGTTCAAATCCCACTTGACAGCTTCTATCAACTGAGCATCCTGATACAAGTGGAAGACCACTTTTTTCACCTGCACGTTGTTGCTTATCTCAAAAACAACACTCTGTATTACAGACCTCCTTTTCAAATAGTGCTATCTTTCTTCAGGTATTTTGTCGCCTCTATTCTTCAGTGGGTTTTGTTTTGAAGGGGTACTCCGAGGCATAGGACTTGCTTCAACTTATTAACATTCACTATCAGCGACGTCTCTTCCGGCTTTGGATTCAATGTACTCTGGGGCTGCAATCAGAATGGCTGAGAGGTCTAAGGCGCTGCGTTTCCAGGCTCTAGGCCCCGCTGGAGGCGTGGGTTCAAATCCCACTTCTGACAGCCTATCAACTGGGAGCTAGGCTCTGACATAAGTGGAGGACCACTTTTCACCTGGGTACGTTGATGTTGCCAACCTCAAAACAACAACACTCTGTATTACAGACTCCCTCTTTTCAAATAGTGCTATTTTTCTTCGTATTTTGTCCTCATTCTTCAGTGGTTTTGTTTAAGGGTACCCAGGTATAGGACTTGCTTCAACTTCTATTAACATTCACTATCGCTGTCAGTTTTTACCGGCTTTGATCTACTTGTACTCAGCTTCGCGAGTCAGAATGGCCGAGTTATCTAAGGCGCCGCGCTCAGGTCGCAGTTCCATTGGAGGCGCCGGTTCAAATCCCACTTCTGACAGCTTTCTATCAACTGGAGTTAGGTCCTGACATAAGTGGAGGTGACCACTTCACCCGCACGTGCTGTTGCAAAACACTGTGGATTCTACACTTCTTTTCAAATAGTTCCATCTACACCGGAATCTGTTGGATCTGTTGAGCTTAAAATATCATGCGCAGGGTTCCATGGTGTAATTGCTAGCACTCTGGACTCTGAACCAGTGATCCGAGTTCAAATCTCGTGGGACTCAAGGCTGTTAAAGATGTATTATATTTAGAGGACTCTGTCCTTTCTACGTAGTCAAGGTCAGCACTCTGACAAAATCGGACTGTCCTAACATAAACTCTTGTAACACTCCTTTTGCTACATGTCTATCTTTATAGATTCTAAATATATCTCTGCAAGATATTTTCACCGATACATAGAACTTGCTTCAACTTATTAACACTATCGCCATTGCCTTCATCGCTTTGATTCACTGCACTCAGCTTCGCATTGGGAATGGCCGAAAGGGTTCAAGGCGCTGCGCTCAGGTCGCAGTCTCCATTGGGAGGTGTGGGTTCAAATCCCACTTCTGACAGCTTATCAACTGAGTTAGGTCCTTACATAAGTGGAGGACCACTTTTCACCTGCATGTGTTGTTGCCAACCTCAAACAACACTCTGCGGCTACAGACCTCTTTTCAAATAGTGCTATCTTTTATTTTTCAGGTATTTTGTCCTATTCTTCTTGTAGTGGGTTTTGTTTTGAAGGGGTACCTTGAGGGCATAGGACTTGCTTCAACTTATTAACATTCACTATCGCTGCCGCCTTTATCGGCTTTTGATTCAATGTACCTTGGGCATTCGAGTCAGAATGGCTGAAGCTGTCTCATATGGGCAAGTGCTCAGGTCAGAGTCTCCAGCTGAGGCGGGGTTCAAATCCCACTTCTGACAGCTTTCTATCAACTGAGTAGTCCTTACATAAGTGGAGGACCACTTTTCACCTGCATGTGTTGTTGCCAACCCCAAACAACACTCTGTATTACAGACCTCTTTTCAAATAGTGCTTATCTTTCTTGTATTTTGTCGCCTTATTCTTCAGTGGGTTTTGCTTCTTGAAGGGGTAAATTGAGGGTAGACTTGCTTCAACTTATTAACATTCACTATCGCGTTGACGCTCTTTTCCAAGCTTTGATTCAATGTACTCAGCTTTCTAATCAGAATGGCTTGAGTTGCTCCACAGCTATGCTTCAGGTCGCAGTCTTCCGTTGGAGGCGTGGGTTCAAATCCCACTGACAGCTTATCAACTGAGTTAGTCCTGACATGGGCACAGGACCACTTTTTCACTCAAGATCGTGTTGTTGCAAACAACACGTGGATTCCCATACCTCCTTTTAAAAATAGTTCCATCTACACCTGAATCTGTTGGATCTGTTGAGCTTAAGATATCATGCAGGGTTCCATGGTAATACAGTACCTGGACTCTAATCCAGTGATCCGAGTTCAAATCTGTGGGACCTGCTGTTAAAGATGTATTACATTTAGAGGACTCTTGTCCTTTCTAATGCAGTCAAGGTCAGCACTTTCTGACAAAATCGGACTGTCCTAACATAAACCTTGGTAACACCTTTGCTATATGCTTCCATCTTCTTTTAGATTCAAATACATTCTGCAAGATATTTTCACCCGATGGCTGTGAACTTGTTTAACTTATTAACATTCACTATCGCTGACGTCTTACCGGCTTCTTCTGATTCATCGTACCAGCTTTTCGCAGTCAGAATGGCCGAGCTGCCCAAGGCGCCGCGCTCAGGTCGAGTCTCCATTGGGAGGCGCATGCTCAAATCCCACTTCTGACAGCTATCAACTGAGTTAGGGTCTCACATAAGTGGGAAGACCACTTTTCACCTGCACGTGTTGTTGCTGATCTCAAACAACACTTGCATACTAGACCTCCTTTCAAATAGTGCTATCTTCTTTCTTCAGGTATTTGTCGCCCTATTCTCTTCAGTGGGTTTTGTTTGAAGGGGTACCGAGGCATAGGACTTGCTTCAACTTATTAATATCTACTACGCTGGACGCTCTTTTCCGGTTTTGGATTCAATGTACTCAGTTTTCGCAATCAGAATGGCCGAGCGGTCTAAGGCGCTACAAGCCAGGTCGCAGTCTCCGTTGGAGGCGTGGGTTCAAATCCCACTTCTGACAGCTTATCAACTGAGTTAGGTCCTGATACAAGTGAGGACCACTATTCACCTGCACGTGTTGTTGCTAACCTCAAACAACACTCTGTACATTACAGACCTCCTTTCAATAGTGCTATCTTTTCTTCAGGTATTTTGTCCCCTATTCTTCAGTGGGTTTTGTTTTGAAGGGGGTACTCGAGGCATAGGACTTGTTTCAACTTATTAACATTCACTATCGCGGCCGCCTTTACCGGCTTTGATTCATTGTACTAGCTGGGTGAGTCAGAATGGCCGGAAGCGGTTCATGCGCCATGCTCAGGTCGCAGTCTCCATTGAGGCGCGCCGGTTCAAATCCTACTTGACAGCTTTCATCAACTGAGTTAGGTCCCGACACAAGTGGAGAGGACCACTTTTCACCTGCACGCGGTTGTTGCAAAAACAACACCGTGGATTCCACACCTCCTTTCAAATAGTTCCATCTACACCTGGAATCTGCTGGATCTGTTGAGCTTAAAATATCATGCGCAGGGTTCCATGTGTAATGGTTAGCACTCTGGACTCCTGAATCCAGTGATCCGAGTTCAAATCTCGGGTGGACCTGCTGTTAAAGATGTATTAAGATTTAGAGGACTCTGTCCTTTCTTAATAATGCAGTCAAGGTCAGCACTTGACAAAATCGACTGTCCCAACATAAACCTTTGCAACACCTTTGCTACATGTCGCCCATCTCTTATAGATTCTAAACACATCTGCAAGACATTTCACCCGACACAGAACTTGCTTCAACTTATTAACATTCACTATCGCGCCGCCTTTAAATGGCTTTGGATTCAATGTACTCAGCTTTCGCAGTCAGAATGGCCTAGAAGGGTCTACAAGGTCATGCTCAGTCGAAGGTTCCATTGGAGGGTTCAAATCCTACTTCTGACAGCTTTCTATCAACTGAGTTAGGTCTTATGACAAGTGGAGCACCACTTTTCACCTGCATGTGTTGTTGCCAACCTCAAACAACACTCTTATTACAGACCTCCTTTTCAAATAGTGCTATCTTTCTTCAGGTATTTGTCGCCCTATTCTTCAGTGGTTTTGTTTTAAGGGTACCCGAGGATAGGACTTGTTTAACTTATTAACATTCACTATCGCTGACGCCTTTTTCTGGCTTCTTGATTCAATGTACTCAGCTTTCGCAATCAGAATGGCCCAGCGGGTCTAAGGCGCTGCTCAGGTCGCAGTCTCCATTGAGGTGTGGGTTCAAATCCCACTCTGACAGCTTCTATCAACTGAGTTAGGTCCTGATTACAAGTGGAAGACCACTTTTTCACCTGCACTGTTGTTGCGATCTCAAACAACACTCTGTATTGCCAGACCTCCTTTTTCAAATAGTGCCATTCTTTCTTTCAGGTATTTTTGTCCTCTCATTCTTCAGTGGGTTTTGTTTTTGAAGGGGTACCGAGGCATAGGACTTGCTTCAACTTATTAACACTCACTATCGCTGCCGCTCTTTACCGTGCTTTGGATTCATCACCAGCTGCAGTCAGAATGGCCGGGAGCGGTCTAAGGCGCTCAAGTGCTTCAGGTCGCCCCATTGGAGGCGTGGGTCCAAATCCCACTTCTGACAGCTTTATCAACTGAGTTAGGTCCCACATAGCGGGTGACCACTTTTCACCTGCATGTGTTGCCAACCTCAAACAACACCTCTGTAATAAGGTATCCTTCAAATAGTGCTATCTTTCAGGTATTTTGTCGCCTATTCTTCACAGTGGGTTTTGTTTTGAAGGGGTACCTGAGGCATAGGACTTGCTTCAACTTTATTAACATTCACTTATCGCTGACGTTTTTTTCCGGCTTTGATTCACTTACCAGCTGTGAATCAGAATGGCCCAGCTGCCCACAGCCATGCTCAGGCTTCCAGTCTCCGTTGGAGGCGGTTCAAATCCCACTTCTGACAGCTTTCTATCAACTGAGTTAGGTCCTGACATAAGGGAGGACCACTTTCACCTGCACGTACAGCTGCAAAACAACCCTGTGGGATCGTACACCTTTTTCAAATAGTTCCATCTTACACCTGGAATCTGTTGGATCTGTTGAGCTTAAAATATCATGCGTAGGTTCCATGGTGTAATGGCTTAGCACTCTGACTTGGAATCCAGTGTGATCCGAGTTCAAATTCTGTGGGACCTGCTGCCAAAGATGTATTTATACGAGGACTCTGTCCTTTCTACGTAGTCAAGGTCATAATGACAAAATCGGACTGTCCTAACATAAACCTGGTAACACCTGCTACATGTCGATCTCTTATAGATTTTAAATACATTCTTGCAAGATATTTTCTACCCGATACATAGAACTTGCTTCAACTTATTAACATTCACTATCGCTGCCGCTTACTGCTTTGATTCAATGTACTCAGCTGCGAGTCAGAATGGTCTAGCGGTTCAAGGCGCCATGCTCAGGCGCAGTCTCCATTGAGGTGTGGAATTCAAATCCCACTTGACAGCTTTTCATCAACTGAGTTAGGTCCTGACATATGGAAGACTACTTTTCACCTGCAAGTGTTGTTGCTGATCTCAAACACCACTCTGTATTATTAGACCTCCTTTTCAAATAGTGCTATCTTTCTTCAGGAGCTTTGTCCTCTGCCTTCAGTGGGCTTTGCTTACCTGAGGTATTAGACTTATCAACTTAATAACATTCACTATCGCTGTCAGCTCTTTACTGGCTTTGGATTCAATGTATCAGCTTTCGCAGTCAGAATGGTCGAGCTGTCTAAGGCGCTAAGGCTCAGTCGCAGTCTCCATTGGAGGCGGTTCAAATCCCACTTCTGACAGCTTTCTATCAACTGATATCCTTACATATGGGAGGACCACTTTTTTCACCTGCATGTGTTGTTGCCAACTCAAACAACACTCTGTAATATAGACCTCCTTTTCTGTAAATAGTGCTATCTTTCTTCAGGTATTTTGTCACTTATTCTTCAGTGGGTTTTGTTTTGAAGGGGCACTGAGACAGGACTTGCTTCAACTTATTAACATTCACTATCGCCGCTCTACTGGCTTTGATTCAATGTACTCAGCTTTCGCAGTCAGAATGGTCGAGCGGTTCATATGCCATGCTCAGGTCGCAGTCTCCATTGGAGGCGTGGGTTCAAATCCCACTTGACAGCTTATCAACTGAGTTAGGTCCCGCATAAGTGGGAGGACCACTTTTTCACCTGTACGTGTTGTTGCCAACCTCAAACAACACTCTGTATTACAGACCTCCTTTTCAAATAGTGCTATCTTTCTTCAGGTATTTTGTCGCCTCTATTTCTTCAGTGGGTTTTGTTTTAAGGTACCTGAGGCATAGGACTTGCTTCTCAACTTATTAACATTCACTATTTCGCCGTCTTTACTGGCTTTGATTGTACTCAGCTTCTGCAGTCAGAATGGCCGAGCGGTCTAAGGCGCCAAGGCTCAGGTCGCAGTTCCCATTGGAGGCGTGGGTTCAAATCCCACTTCTGACAGCTTTCTATCAACTGAGTTAGGTCTCACATAAGTGGAGGACCACTTTTCACCTGCACGTGTTGTTGCAAAAACAACACTGTGGATTCCATACTTCCTTTAAAATAGTTCATCTTTACACCTGGAATTGCTGATCTGTTGAGCTTAAGATATCATGCGCAGGGTTCCATGGTGTAATGGCTAGCACTCTGGACTCTAACCAGTGATTCGAGTTCAAATCTCTGCGGGACCTGCTGTTAAAGATGTATTACATTTAGAGGACTTCTGTCCTTTCTACGCAGTCAAGGTCAGCACTTGACAAAATCGGACTGTCCCAACATAAACCTTGGTAACACCTTTGCTACATGCCTCCATCTCTCTTTATAGATTCTAAAATACATTCTTGGCAAGATATTTTCACCTGGATGCACATGAACTTGCTTCAACTTATTAACATTCACTATCGCTGCCGTTTCCACCGGCTTGGATTCAATGTACCGCTGCAGTCAGAATGGCCGAGCTGTCTAAGGCGTCATGCTCAGGTCGCAGTCTCCATTGGAGGCGTGGGTTCAAATCCCACTTGGACAGCTTCTATCAACTGAGTTAGGGTCCTGACATAAGTGGAAGACCACTTTTTCACCTGCACGTGTTGTTGCTGATCTCAAACAACACTGTACATAGACCTCCTTTCAAATAGTGTCATCTTTCTTCAGGTATTTTGTCGCTCTCATTCTTCAGTGGGTTTTGCTTTGAAGGGGTACTCTGAGGCATAGACTTGCTTCAACTTATTAACATTCACTATCGCTGACGTCTTTTTCCGGCTTTGGATTCAATGTACCTAAGCCGTAATCAGAATGGCCGAGCGGTCTAAGGCGTTGCGTTCAGGTCGCAGTCTTCCGCTGGAGTATGCGGGTTCAAATCCCACTTGGACAGCTTTCTATCAACTGAGTTAGGTCCTTACACAAGTGGAGGACCACTTTTCACCTGCACGTTGTTGCAAAACAACACTGGGGATTCCACACCTCCTTCAAATAGTTCCATCTTTTACACCTGAACGTTGGGATCTGTTGAGCTTAAAATATCATGCGAGGGTTCCATGGTGTAATGGCTAGGCACTCTGGACTCTGAATCCAGTGATCCGAGTTCAAATCTCGTGGGACTCCATGTTAAACATATTACATTTAGAGGACTCTGTCCTTTCTACGCAGTCAAGGTCAGCACTTGACAAATCGACCTGTCCCAACATAAACCTGGTAACACCTTTGCTACATGTCGATCTCTTATAGATTCTAAAATACATTCAAAAGATATTTTCACCATACATAGAACTTGCTTCTAACTTATTAACATTCACTATCGCTGTCAGTTTCACCGCTTTGATTCACGTACTCAGCTTTCGCAGTCAGAATGGCCGAGCGGTCTGGCATATGCCATGCCCAGGTCGCAGTCTCCCACTGGAGGTGGGTTCAAACCCACTTCTGACAGCTTTCATCAACTGAGTTAGGTCCTTACAAGTGGAGGACCACTTTTCACCTGCATGTGTTGCTAACCTCAAACAACACTCTGTATTACAGACTCTTTTCAAATAGTGCTATCTTTCAGGTATTTTGTCGCCTATTCTTCAGTGGGTTTTGTTTTGAAGGGGTACCCAGGCATAGACTGCTTCAACTTATTAACATTCACTATCATTGCTTGCCTTTACTGTGGCTTTGATTCAATGTACTCAGCTGCAGTCAGAATGGCCGAAAGGGTCTGGCTGCGCTGCGTTCAGGTCGCAGTCTCCATTGGAGGCAGGTTCAAATCCCACTTGACAGCTATCAACTGAGTTAGGTCCTTACATAAGTGGAGGACCACTTTCACCTGCACGTGTTGTTGCCAACCTCAAACAACACTCTGTACATAGACCTCCTTTTTCAAATAGTGCTATCTTTCTTTTCAGGTATTTTGTCCTATTCTTCAGTGGGAGCTTTGAAGGGGTACCTGAGGCATAGGACTTGCTTCAACTTATTAACATTCACTATCGCTGCCGCCTTTACCGCTTTGGATTCAATGTACTCAGCTCCGCAGTCAGAATGGCCGAGCGGTTCCACAAGTGCCATGCTCAGGTCGCAGTCTCCATTGGAGGCGTCGGTTCAAATCCCACTTCTGACAGCTTTCATCAACTGAGTTAGGTCCTGACATAAGGAGGACCACCTTTCACCTGTACGTGTTGTTGCAAACAACACTGTGGATTCCACACCTCCTTTTCAAATAGTTCCATCTAACTGGAATCTGTTGGATCTGTTGAGCTTAAAATATCATACATAGGTTCCATGGTGTAATGATAGCACTCTGGACTCTGAATCCAGTGATCCGAAGTTCAAATTCCCGGTGGGACCCGTTGTTAAAGATGTATTACATTTAGAGACTCTGTCCTTCTACGTAGTCAAGGTCAGCACTTCGGACAAAATCGGACTGTCCCAACATAAACCTTGCAACACCTTGCTACATGTCGATCTCTTATAGATTCTAATTGACATTCTGCAAGATATTTTCAAATTCGATACATAGAACTTTGCTTCAACTTATTAACATTCACTATCGCTGTCAGTTTCTACCGCTTTGGATTCAATGTACTCAGCTGTTAGGCCGAATGGCTGATGGGGTCTAAGGCGCTGCGCTCAGGTCGCAGTCTCCATTGAGGCGGGTTCAAATCCCACTCTGACAGCGTCTTCTATCAACTGAGTTAGGTCCACAAGGGAGGACCACTTTTCACCTGCATGTGTTGTTGCCAACCTCGCTAAACACTCTGTATTACAGACCTCCCTTTCAAATAGTGCCATCTTTCAGGTATTTTGTCGCCTATTCTTCAGTGGGTTTTGTTTCTTTGACAGTAACTCCAGGCATAGGACTTGCTTCTTAACTTACATTAACATTCACTATCGCTGACGTTCTTTTCCAAGCTTTGGATCTAATGTACCAGCTTTCGTGAAATCAGAATGGCCCAGTGCCCAAGTGGCGCTGCTGCTCAGGTCGCAGTCTCGCTGGAGGTGTCCAAATCCCACTTGGACAGCTTTCTATCAACTGAGTTAGGTCCTTACATAAGTGGAGGACCACTTTTCACCTGCATGTTGTTGCTAACCTCAAAACAACACTCTGTATTACAGACCTCCTTTTCAAATAGTGCTATCTTTCTTCAGGTATTTTGTCGCCCTATTCTTCAGTGGGTTTTGTTTTGGAAGGGGTACTCGAGGCATAGGACTTGCTTCAACTTATTAACATTCACTATCGCTGCCGCCTTTACTGGCTTTGATTCAATGTACTCAGCTTTCTCGCAGTCAGAATGGCTTAGGCTGTCTAAGTATGCCATGCTCAGGTCGCAGTTCTCATTGGAGGCGTGGGTTCAAATCCCACTTCTGACAGCTTTCTATCAACTGAGTTAGGTCCTTACACAAGTGGGAGTGACCACTTTTCACCTGCATGCGTTGCTGCTAACCTCAAACAACACTCTGTATTACAGACCTCCTTTTTTCAAATAGTGCCATCTTCTTCAGGTATTTTGTCGCCCTATTCTTCAGTGGGTTTTGTTTTTTGAAGGGTACCTGAGTGCATAGGACTGTTTCAACTTATTAACATTCACTATCGCTGCCGCCTTTACTGCTTTGGATTCACTGCATCTAGCTGCAGTCAGAATGGCCGAGTTGTCTACATGCCATGCTCAGGTCGAAGTTCTTTGAGGCGTGGGTTCAAATCCCACTTCTTGACAGCTTATCAACTGAGTTAGGTCCTGACAAGTACAGGACCACTTTTTTCACCTGCAATTTGTTGTTGCAAACAACACTGTGGATTCCATACCTCCTTTAAAATAGCCCCATCTTACACCTGGAATCTGTTGGATCTGTTGAGCTGAAGATATCATGCGCAGGGTTCCATGGTGTAATGGCTAGCACTCTGGACTCTGAATCCAGTGATCCGAGTTCAAAATCTCAGGGACTCAAGGTTAAAGATGTATTACATTTAGAGGACTCTGTCCTTTCTACGCAGTCAAGGTCAGCACTTGACAAAATCGACTGTCCTGTAACATAAACCTTGGTAACAACCTTGCTACATGTCGATCTCTTTAGATTCTAAATACATTCTGGTAAGATATTTTCACCGATGCATAGAACTTGCTTCAACTTATTAACATTCACTATCGCTGACGCCTTTACCTGCTTGATTCAATGTACTAGCTGAGTCAGAATGGCTTAGCGGTCTAAGGCGCTGCGCTCAGGTCGCAGCGCTGGTCCCATTGGAGGCGTGGGTTCAAATCCCACTTCTGACAGCTTTCTATCAACTGAGTTAGGTCCTGACATAAGTGGAAGACCACTTTTCACCTGCACGTGTTGTTGCTGATCTCAACAACACTCTGTATTACAGACCTCCTTTTCAAATAGTGCTATCTTTCTTCAGGTATTTTGTCGCCTATTCTTCAGTGGGTTTTGTTTTGAAGGGGGTACCCGAGGCATAGGACTTGCTTCAACTTATTAACATTCACTATCGCTGACGCCTTTTTCCGCTTTGGATTCAATGTGTACTCAGTTTTCGTAATCAGAATGGCCGAAATGGTCTAAGGCGTTGTTGCCCAGGTCGCAGTCTCCGTTGAGGCGTGGGGTTCAAATCCCACTTCTGACAGCTTTCATCAACTGAGTTAGGTCCTTACATATGGAGGACCACTTTTCACCTGCATGTGTTGTTGCTAAACCCTCAAACAACACTCTGTATTACAGACCTCCTTTTCAAATAGTGCTATCTTCTTCAGGTATTTTGTCCCCCTATTCTTCAGTGGGTTTTGTTTTTGAAGGGGTACTCCGAGGTATAGACTTGCTTCAACTTACAACACATTCACTATCGCTGCCGGGTTTTAATGCTTCGATTCAATGTACTCAGCTTTCATAGAGTCAGAATGGCCGCAGCTTGTCCACATGGTGCCACGTTACTCAGGTCGCAGTTCCATTGGAGGCTTGGGTTCAAACTCCCACTTCTGACAGATTTCTATCAACTGAGTTAGGTCCTGACATAAGTGGAGCACCACTTTTCACCTGCACGTGTTGTTGCAAAACAACACTGTGGATTCCACACTCCTTTTCAAATAGTTCCATCTACACCTGGAATCTGTTGATCTGTTGAGCTTAATATCATGCGCAGGGTTCCATGGTGTAATGGCTAGCACCTGGGACTCCTGAATCCAGTGATCCGAGTTCGCACCCGGGTGGGACTGCTGTTAAAGATGTATTACATTTAGAGGACTCTGTCCTTTCTACGTAGCCAAGGTCAGCACTTGACAAAATCGACTGTCCCAACATAAACCTTGCACACCTTGCTACATGTCGATCTCTTATAGATTCTAAATACATTCTTGCAAGATATTTTCACCTCGATACATAGAACTTGCTTCAACTTTATTAACATTCACTATCGCTTTCGCCGCTTCTACCGGCTTTGATTCACGTACTAGCGCAGTCAGAATGCCGAGCGGTCTAAGGCGCCATGCTCAGTCGCAGTCTCCATTGAGGCGTGTCCCACTTCTGACAGCTTCTATCACCGAGTTAGGTCCTTGTCAAGCGGGAGGACCACTCTTTTCACCTGCATGGTGTTGCTGCTAACCCTCAAACAACACTCTATATTACAGGACCTCCTTTTCTAAATAGTGCTATCTTTCTTCAGGTATTTTGTCTCCTATTCTTCAGTGGGTTTTGTTTTGAAGGGGTACCAGGCATAGACTTGCTTCAACTTATTAACATTCACTATCGCCGACGCTCTTTTTTCCGGCTTTGGATTCAATGTACTCAGCTTTCGCAATCAGAATGGCCCAGCGGTCCAAGGCGCTGCGTTCAGGTCGCAGTCTCCATTGAGGTGGGTTCAAATCCTACTTCTGACAGCTTGCTATCAACTGAGTTAGGTCCTGGACATAAGTGGAAGACCACTTTTCACCTGCACGTGTTGCTGCCTTGATCTCTCAAACAACACTCTGTATTACAGACCTCCTTTTCAAATAGTGCTATCTTCTTCAGGTATTTTGTCCCCTAATCTTCAGTGGGTTTTATTTTGAAGGGGTACCGAGGCATAGTATCATTTCAACTTATTAACATTCACTATCGCGTCATTTTACCGGCTTTGGATTCAATGTACCCGCTGCAGTCAGAATGGCCGAAATGTCTTAAAAGCGTCATGCTCAGGTCGCAGTCTCCATTGGGAGGCGTGGGTTCAAATCCCACTTCTGACAGATTTCTATCAACTGAGTTAGGGTCCTGGACATAAGTGGAGGACCACTTTTCACCTGCACGTGTTGTTGCAAAACAACACTGTGGATTCCACACCTCCTTTTTCAAAATAGTTCCATCTACACCTGGAATCTGTTGGATCTGTTGAGCTTAAAATATCACACAGGGTCTGATGGTGTAATGTATTAGCACTTGGACTCTGAATCCAGTGATCCGAGTTCAAATTCCTGTGGGACCTGCTGTTAAAGATGTATTACATTTAGAGACTCTGTCCTTCTAATGAGTCAAGGTCAGCACTTCGACAAAATCGGACTGTCCCAACATAAACCTTGGCACTCTGCTACATGCTCCATCTCTCTTATAGATTCTAAATACATTCTGCAAGATATTTTCTACCTCGATACATAGAACTTGTTTCTAACTTATTAACATTCACTATCGCTGCCGCTTCTACTGGCTTTGATTCAATGTACTCAGCTGCAGTCAGAAATGGCCGAAGGCCCAAGGCGCTGCGCTCAGGTCGCAGTTCCATTGGAGGTGTGGTTCAAATCCCACTTCTGACAGCTTTCTATCAACTGAGTTAGGTCCTTACATAAGTGGAGGACCACTTTTCACCTGGGTATGTGTTGTTGCTAACCAAACAACACTTGTGGCCACAGACCTCCTTTTCAAATAGTGCTATCTTCTTTCAGGTATTTTGTCTCCTCTATTCTTCAGTGGGTTTTGTTTTAAAGGGGTACCAGGGGCATAGGATTTGCTTCAACTTATTAACATTCACTATCGCTGGGACGCTTTTTTCTCCGGCTTTGATTCAATGTACCCAGCTGCAATCAGAATGGCCCAGCGGCCCAAGGCGCCATGTCGCCGCAGCGTCTCCATTGGAGGTGTGTGGGTTCAAATCCCACTTCTGACAGCTTTTCATCAACTGAGTTAGGTCCTGACACAAGTGGAAGACCACTTCACCTGCACGCGGTTGCTGCGATCTCAAACAACACTCTGTATTACAGACCTCCTTTTCAAATAGTGCTATTCTTCAGGTATTTGTCCCCTATTCTTCAGTGGGTTTTGTTTTGAAGGGGTACCTGAGGCATAGACTTGCTTCAACTTATTAACATTCACTATCGCTAGCTGTCTTCTACCGGCTTTGGGATTCAATGTACTAGCTGAGTCAGAATGGCCGAAATGGTTCATGCCATGCCCAGGCCGCAGTCTCATTGGAGGCGTGGGTTCAAATCCCACTTCTGGACAGCTTTCTATCAACTGAGTTAGGGTCCTTACATAAGTGGAGGACCACTTTTCACCTGCATGTGTTGTTGCTAACCTCAAACAACACTCTGTGCCACAGACCTCCTTTTCAAATAGTGCTATCTTTTCAGGTATTTTGTCGCCTCTATTCTTCAGTGGTTTTGTTTTGAAGGGGTACCCGAGGCATAGGACGGTTTCAACTTATTAACATTCACTATCGCTGACGTCTTTCCGGCTTTGGATTCACGTACTCAGCTTTCGCAATCAGAATGGCCCAGTGGCTCCGCTGCTATGTCACAGGTCGCACCTGCTGAGGCGTGGGTTCAAATCCCACTCTGGACAGCTTTCTATCAACTGAGTTAGGTCCTGACATAAGTGGAGGACCACTTTTCACCTGCACGTGTTGTTGCAAAACAACCCTGTGATTCCACACCTCTCTTTTCAAATAGTTCCATTCACACCTGGAATCTGTTGGATCTGTTGAGCTAAAAATATCATGCGCAGGGTTCCATGGTGTAATGGCTAGCACTCTGGACCTCCCTGAATCCAGTGATCCGAGTTCAAATCTCTTGGGTGTGGGACCTGCTGTTAAAGATGTATTACATTTAGAGGACTCTGTCCTTTTCTACGTAGTCAAGGTCAGCACGACAAAATCGGACTGTCAACATAAAACCTTGGTAACACCTTTTGCTACATGTCGATTCCTTATAGATCTTAAATACATTCTATAAGATATTTTTACCCGATACATAGAACTTGCTTCGTAACTTCATTAACATTCACTATCGTCACGCCTTCTTTACTGCTTCTGATTCAATGTACTCAGCTTTCGCAGTCAGAATGGCCGAAGCGCAGTCTAAGGCGCTATGCCTGGTAGTCGCAGTTCCATTGAGGTGTGGGTTCAAATCCCACTTGACAGCGCTTTCTATCAACTGAGCAGGGTCCTGACATGTATGGAAGACCACTTTTCACCTGCAAGTGTTGTTGCCGATCTCAAACAACACTCTGTATTACAGACTCTGGGCCAGTGCTATCTTTCAGGTATTTTGTCCCTCCTATTCTTCAGGTGGGTTTTGCTTCGAAGGGGTACCCGAGGCATAGACTTGCTTCAACTTATTAACATTCACCATCGCTGCCGCTCTTACTGGCTTTGATTCAATACTCAGCTTTCGTAGTCAGAATGCATGAGCGGTTCAAGGCGCCAAGTGCCTGGTGGTCGCAGTCTCATTGGAGGCGTGGGTTCAAAATCCCACTTCTGACAGCTTTCTATCAACTGAGTTAGGTCTCAGTACAAGTGGAGGACCACTTTTCACCTGCATGTTGTTGCCAACCTCAAACAACACTCTGCATACAGACCTCCTTTTCAAATAGTGCTATTCTTTTCTTCAGGCATTTTGTCGCCTCTCTATTCTTCAGTGGGTTTTGTTTTGAAGGGGTACTGAGGCATAGGACTTGCTTCAACTTATTAACATTCACTATCGCTGTCGGTTTACTGGCTTCTGGGATTCAATGTACTCAGCTTTCAAGCAGGTCAATGGCCGAGCGGCCCAAGGCGCCAAGTGCCTCAGGCTCTTCAGCGCTCATTGGAGGCGTGGGTTCAAATCCTACCTCTGACAGCTTTCATCACAACTGAGTTAGTCCTTGCACAAGTGGAGGACCACTTTTCACTCTGCATGCTAAGTTGCTAACCTCAAACAACACCTCTCTGTATTACAGACCTCCTTTTCAAATAGTGCTATCTTTCTTCAGGTATTTTGTCGCCCTATTCTTCAGTGGGTTTTGTTTTGAAGGGGTACCCGAGGCATAGGACTTGCTTCAACTTATTAACATTCACTATCGCTCGCCGCCTTTACTGGCTTTGGATTCACTGTACTAGTTTTCAGAGTCAGAATGGCCGAGCTGTCTAAGGCGCTATGCTCAGGTCAGGCAGTCCCATTGAGGCGTGGGTTCAAATCCCACTTCTGACAGCTTTCTATCAACTGAGTTAGGTCTCACATAAGTGTGGAGGACCACTTTTCACCTGCACGTGTTGTTGCAAAACAACACTGTGGATCATACCTCCTTTTAAAATAGTTCCATCTTACACCTGGAATCTGTTGATCTGGTTGAGCTTAAGATACTGCGCAGGGGTCTCCATGGTGAAATGGCTAGCACTCTGGACTCTGAATCCAGTGATCCGAGTTCACCCTTGTAACTCTTGCTGTTAAAGATGTGGCCACATCAGAGGACTCTGTCCTTCTACGTAGTCAAGGTCAGCACTTGACAAAATCGGACGTCCCCAACATAAACCTTGGTAACACCTTTGCTACATGTCGATCTCTTTATAGATTCTAAATACATTCTGCAAGATATTTTCACCCGATGCATAGACTTTGCTTCAACTTATTAACATCTACCATCGCTGCCGTCTTACTGGCTTTGATTCAATGTACTCAGCTTTTCGCAGTCAGAATGGCTTGTGTCGGTCTAAGGCGCTGCTCAGGTCGCAGTTCTCGCTGGAGGCGTGGGCTCAAATCCCACTTCTGACAGCTTATCAACTGAGTTAGGTCCTGACATGGGGTACAGTGGACCATTTACCTGCACGTGTTGTTGCAAAACAACACTGTGGATTCCATACTCCTTTTTTACAACAGTTCCATCTACACCTGGAATCTGTTGGATCTAAGTTGAGCTTAAGATATCATGCGCAGGGTTCCATGGTGTACGGCTAGCACTCTGGACTCTGAATCCAGTGATCCGAGTTCAAATCTCGGTGGGACTTTGCTGTTAAAGATGTATTACATTTAGAGGACTTGTCCTTTCTACGTAGTCATCATGGTCGCTAATTTTGACAAAATCGGACTGTCTCTAACATGTAAACCTGGTAACACCTTTGCTACATGTCGATCTCTTTTTAGATTCTAAATACATTCCCAGAAGATATTTTCTACCCGATGCATAGAACTTGTTTCAACCACTAACATTCAGCCTATCGCTGACGCCTTTTACCGGGCTTTGGATTCAATGTACTCAGCTTTCGCAGTCAGAATGGCTGAGCGGTTCAAGGCGCTATGCTCAGGTCGCAGTCTCCATTGGGATGGTTCAAAATCCTCTTCTGACAGCTTTCTATCAACTGAGTTAGGTCCTGACATAAGTGGAAGACCACTTTTCACCTGCACGTGCTGTTGCTGATCTCAAACACTCTGTATTACAGACCTCCTTTTTCAAATAGTGCTATCTTTCTCTTCAGGTATTTTGTCGCCCTATTCTTTCAGTGGGTTTTGCTTTAAAGGGTAACGAGGCATAGGACTGTTTTCAACTTATTAACATTCACTATCGCTGACGCTCTTTTCCGGCTTTGATCCAATGTACTCAGTTTTCGTAATCAGAATGGCCGAAATGTCTAAGGCTGCCATACTCAGGACGCAGTCTCTCGCTGATGCTAGTTCAAATCCCACTTCGACAGCTTATCAACTGACAGGGTCCCACACAAGTGGAGAGCACCACTTTTTCACCTGCATGTGCTTGTTGCTAACCTCAAACAACACTCTGTATTACAGACCTCCTTTCTCAAATAGTGCCATTCTTCTTTTCAGGTATTTTGTCCCCTTCTATTCTTCATGGGTTTTGTGTTTTGGAAGGGTACCGAGGCATAGACTTGCTTCACCCTTATTAACATTCACTATCACGCCGCCTTTACCGCTTTGGATTCACGTCACTCAGCTTTCGCAGTCAGAATGGCTGAGCGGTCTAAGGCGCTGCGTTCAGGTCGCAGTCTCCATTGGAGGCGGTTCAAATCCCACTTCTGACAGATTTCTATCAACTGAGTTAGGTCCTGACATAAGTGGAGCACCACTTTTCACCTGCACGTGTTGCAAACAACACTGTGATCTCCACACCTCCTTTTCAAATAGTTCCATCTTACACCTGGAATCTGCTGGATCTGTTGAGCTTCTAAAATATCATGCGCAGGGTTCCATGGTGTAATGGTTAGCACTCTGGACTCCTGGAATCCAGTGATCCGAGTTCAAATCTTGTGGGACCTGCTGTTAAAGATGTATTACATTTAGAGTGACTCTATCCCTAATGCAGTCAAGGTCAGCACTTGACAAAATCGACTGTCCTAACATAAACCTTGGTAACACCTTGCTACATGTCGATCTCTTTATAGATTCTAAATACATTCTGCAAGATATTTTCACCTGATACATAGAACTTGCTTCAACTTATTAACATTCACTATCGCGGTCAGCTCTTAATGCTTTGGATTCAATGTACTTCTCGGCGAGTCAGAATGGCCGAAGGTCTACATGCCAAGTGCTCAGGCTCGCAGTCTCCATTGGAGGCGGGGTTCAAATCCCACTTGACAGCTTTCATCAACTGAGTTAGGTCCTTACATAAGTGGAGGACCACTTTTCACCTGCATGTGTTGTTGCTAACCTCAAACAACACTCTGTATTACAGACCTCCTTTCAAATAGTGCTATCTTTTTCAGGTATTTTGTCTCCCCTATTCTTCAGTGGGTTTTGTTTTAAAGGGGTACTGAGGCATAGGACTTGCTTCCAACTTATTAACATTCGACTATCGCTGACGCCTTTTTCCTGCTTCGGATTCAATGTACCAGCTTTCTAATCAGAATGGCTCCAGCGTGCTCCAAGGCGCTGCGTTTGTGGTCGAAGTCTCCATTGGAGTGTGTGGGTCTCAAATCCCACTTCTGACAGCTTGCGATCAACTGAGTTAGGTCCTGACATAAGTGGAAGACCACTTTTCACCTGCACGTGTTAAGCTGCGATCTCAAACAACACTCTGCATACAGACCTCTTTTCAAATAGTGCTATCTTTCTTCAGGTATTTTGTCCTATTCTTCAGTGGGTTTTGTTTTGAAGGGGTACCTGAGGCATAGGACTTGCTTCAACTTATTAACATTCACTCACGCTGCCGTCTTTACCGGCTTTGGGATTCAATGTACCAGCAT
Organism: Hippoglossus stenolepis; assembly: GCF_022539355.2. Taxonomy (NCBI): domain Eukaryota; kingdom Metazoa; phylum Chordata; class Actinopteri; order Pleuronectiformes; family Pleuronectidae; genus Hippoglossus; species Hippoglossus stenolepis. The sequence goes on from NC_061486.1 coordinate 19,679,359, forward strand.
TCGCAGTCAGAATGTCGAAATGTCTAAGGCGGGCCAAGTGCTCAGGTCGCATGTCTCCATTGGGAGGCGTGTGGGTTCAAATCCCACTTTCACAGCTTTATCAACTGAGTTAGGTCTCATAAGTGAGAGGACCACTTTTCACCTGCATGTGTTGTTGCCAACCTCAAACAACACTCTGTATTACAGACCTCCTTTTCAAAATAGTGCTATCTTTCAGGTATTTTGTCGCCCTATTCTTCAGTGGGTTTTGTTTGAAGGGGTACCCGAGGTGCATAGGACTTGCTTCAACTT